>NC_079518.1:1486141-1486317 GCF_000801105.2 Raphanus sativus | reverse complement strand
AAAGCTCTATTCCAGTTGGTAAGACAAAACCTCCTCCTTCTCTAGATGACGCTCCAAATATCCCTGCCCCCACATACATTGAGTTTATTAATTTGATGCATCTTTTTGGCGGGATTAAGGAGGGAATACTAGAAGCTTAAAGAGAGCGAGCGAGCGAGCAGACCATGAGGTAATCT
>NC_079518.1:1446645-1486041 GCF_000801105.2 Raphanus sativus | reverse complement strand
GTTATGCTTACCATAGACTGAGAGGTGCCAACGTTCTCCTTCCGTTTGGTTTCCACTGTACCGGTATGCCGATCAAGGCTTCTGCGGATAAGCTGTCTCGTGATATCAAGCAGTTTGGAAACCCTCCTGTG
Organism: Raphanus sativus; assembly: GCF_000801105.2. NCBI lineage: Eukaryota > Viridiplantae > Streptophyta > Magnoliopsida > Brassicales > Brassicaceae > Raphanus > Raphanus sativus. Next base: position 1,485,910 of record NC_079518.1, on the reverse strand, counting down.
TTCACCGAGAGCAAACGAGCTCTAGAAGTTGAGGAGGAGAGTGATGCATTAGCTTTGCCGGATCAGTTCAGGGGGAAGAAGTCAAAGGTTGCTGCGAAGTCTGGTGGACAGGTTTAGCAGTCGGAGATTATGCGCAGTTTTGGTCTTATTGATAGTGAGATAGCGAAGTTTCAAGATCCTTATGAGTGGTTGTACTACTTTCCCCAAGTGGCTGTTGAAGATCTCAGAGCGTATGGATTGTGTTGTGACTGGAGAAGGTCGTTCGTGACTACTGATGTTAATCCGTTCTTCGATGCCTTTGTGAGGTGGCAGATGAGGAAGTTAAAATCTATGGGGAAGATTGTTAAGGACCTTAGGTACACGATATTCTCGCCTTTTAATGGTCAGCCTTGTTCTGATCATGACCGTGCTACTGGTGAAGGTGTTCAGCCTCAAGAGTATACTCTCATTAAGATGGAAGTAGTGCAGCCGTTTCCTGTGAAGCTAGGTCCTTTGGAAGGAAAGAGGGTGTTTTTGGCTGCGGCTACTTTGAGGCCTGAGACCATGTACGGACAAACAAATGCATGGGTGTTGCCTGATGGGAAATATGGAGCGTATGAAATCAGTGAAACTGATGTCTTCATCGTTACTGAGAGAGCTGCACTCAACCTTGCCTACCAGAACTTCTCAAAGATCCCTCAGAGGCCTTCCTGCTTGGTTGAGTTGACTGGGTATGATCTGATTGGACTCCCTTTGAGTTCTCCTCTGGCTGTGAAGGAAATCATCTATGCTCTGCCCATGTTAATCGTTCTGAGAAACAAAGGTACTGGGATTGTCACCAGCGTGCCTAGTGATGCCCCTGATGATTACATGGCTCTCCATGACTTGACTGCCAAGCCTGACCTTCGAGCCAAGTATGGTGTGAAAGATGAGTGGGTGCCCTCTGATATTGTACCGGTTATAAACATCCCGGGGTATGGGGATAAGGCTGCCGAAAAGGTCTGCTTGGATTTGAAAATCAAAAGTCAAAAGGATAAGGAGGATCTTGCAAAGGCTAAGAAGTTAACGTACCTGAAAGGATTCACCGAAGGAACCATGCTTATTGGAGAGTTTGCTGGTAGAAAAGTTCAAGAAATCAAGCCTATTATCCAGACGAAGCTCATAGAGTCTGGCGAGGCAATTGTATACAGGGAACCCGAGAATCCCGTGATGTCAAGATCGGGTGATGAATGTGTTGTTGCTCTTACAGATCAGTGGTTCATAACGTACGGCGAATCAGAGTGGCGTCAGATGGCTGAGGAGTGCTTATCAAACATGAATTTTTACTCTGAAGAAACAAGACATGGCTTTGAGCACACTTTGAGCTGGCTCAATCAGTGGGCTTGCTCACGGTCTTTTGGTCTTGGGACGCGTATTCCTTGGGATGAACAGTTCCTTGTCGAATCCTTGTCTGATTCTACTCTTTATATGTCCTATTATACAGTTGCCCATATCTTCCACGAGGGAGACATGTATAAAGGCAGCAAGTCTTTGATCAGCCCTCAGCAGATGAACGATGATGTTTGGGAGTATCTCTTCTGCGATGGTCAGTACCCGAAATCGTCTGACATTCCGGCTGATGTTTTAAGCAAGATGAAGCAAGAGTTTGACTACTGGTACCCGCTAGATCTTCGAGTTTCAGGAAAGGATCTAATTCAGAATCACTTGACGTTTTTCATCTACAACCACGCTGCACTAATGGAGAAACATAACTGACCTCGTGGTATCAGATGCAATGGTCACATTATGCTGAATTCTGAAAAAATGTCAAAGTCAACTGGCAATTTCAGGACACTGCGACAGGCTATTGAGGAATTCTCTGCCACTGCTACAAGGTTTTCTTTGGCTGATGCTGGTGATGGCGTCGACGATGCAAATTTTGTGTTTGAAACTGCAAATGCTGCAATCTTGCGCCTGACAAAAGAGCTCACATGGATGGAAGAGGTTCTGGCTGCTGAATCCTCTTTGAGAACGGGCCCTCCATCTACATATGCCGATAAAGTGTTTGAAAACGACATGAACGTTGCTATCAGGTTGACTGAAAAAGCCTACAAAGATTGTTTGTTTAGGGAGGCACTTAAGAATGGGTTTAACGACTTGCAAGCTGCTCGAGATGAGTATAGGCTCTCCTGCGGCACTGGCGGCATGAACCATGACTTGGTACTGACCTTTATGGATGTGCAAACACGCCTCATCGAGCCAATTTGTCCTCATTTTGCCGAATATGTTTGGAGGAAGCTTTTGAAGAAGGAAGGCTGTGTGGTAACAGCAGGCTGGCCAGCATCAAATGAGCCAGATTTGGTTCTCAAGGGTGGTAACAAATATCTGCAGGATTCTATCGTTTTAATGAGAAAGCTTCTACCAAAACAGCTCTTAGGTTCCAAGAAGGCTGCTAAGAAAGGTGCTCAAGTAACAGCAGTGGCAGACTCGAATCTGATAGGCCTCGTATATGTGAATGAGCAGTTTGATGGGTGGAAAGCTCACTGCCTCCAGATTCTGCAAAGCAATTTCGACGAACAAACCAGTTGTTTTCTTGCCCCTGATGCAGAGATGCTTGCTGAACTAAAGGAGATATTGCAGAATGATGGACAAGCAGCAAACTTCAAGCAGTTTCAGAAGCTTTGCATGCCTTTTCTCAAATTCAAGAAGGATGAAGCAATAGCACTTGGCGGTCAGGCTCTGGATTTAAAGCTACCTTTTGGAGAGATGGAAGTTCTTCAGAGTAACATGGACCTGATCAAACGGCAACTTGGTCTTGAAGAGGTTGAAATCTTATCTGCAAGTGACCCTGATGATGTTGCTAAATCTGGTCCAATTGCTTCACTCCTGACACAGAATCCGCCATCTCCGGGCAGTCCAACCGCCATCTTTGTTAACCGGTAAAAGCTAGTTAAATATGACAAATCTTCATTTTATGTGTTTGCTAATTGAACCGCCATGTATGCTCTTTTTTTTTCTGGTCAATTAAAGTACCTTCCTGCATCACAGATAATTCAAAAGAAAAGCGTGGGAAATCTTTCAACTACAAGTCAGAGGTTGAAGAAGGTTTTTTGGGAGTTTGCAGAGTTTTTTGTTTATATTTACTAGTCAGATTTTATACTCTGTTCTTTCTTATCAATAACATAATCAGTTTTATCTAAATTTCTTATATTATTCGAGCTTTGTCTAGTTTCTTGCTATAGATTTTTTTTTTCTGTCTAGGCTCAGTAGAAAACAATAAGGAACATTAAAGAGTTCATATTTGGTAACATTGTGTCAACTATGGACAAAAGGGTCTATTTGATTCGGAGTCTGATCCATCTCTATAGCAAGGGATAACAAAATGCCTTAGTCTTCCTTCTTGTTTCTTCATGTACCCTTCACACAAGAAGCCTTTAGAGAACTTGTCTTCTACTTCCCTATTCACATCATGCACAAAGTCACTATAGAAAGGAAAACAAGTCCATTACTGAGGTCTACCAGGAGGTATGTTTGTAGACCTTTTCATGTTATATTGTTTTTTTGTTGCCTTTCTAGTCTGATTTTGATATGCTTATCTTGCAGGTGGCTATCCTTTTCCGGGACCATCATGATTTGCTTGTGGAGTTCACTCACTTTCTCGAGTTCACTCACTTTCTCCCTGATACTTCAGGAGCTACCTCTACTAATGATATTGTAAAAATGTCTGTACGTGACCGAGGAGGCATTAAGTCTCTTCCCACCATGCGAGAGTCGAGACTCTGATAAGGTTCCTCTCTCTGTGATTTTTATTTCTCTTGAAGTAATTTGTGTTATGCTATTGGATATTCGGTACTCAGAGCTGTCACTTGTTTGTGCATTGTTGCAGAAAGACCGGACCATTGCTTTACATTCTGACCGTGACCTCAAAACTGAACACATGGACCAAGACCAGGAGAGATATTTGTTGAAAGAAACTAAAGAAGAGGTTAGACGCATTGACAGAAAGAATGATTACATGGATGACCAGAAAGGGCAGTTCCTCCACAGTAAAAAGCTGACACTAAGGGATGGCGATTCTAACGAAACCTCGAATCAGGGTAGAGAAGGAGACAAGTTTTGTGGAGCCATTGCCACTTCATCTACGAAAGATGATAAAGGTTAGCTAGAAAAAAGTAGATGATAATCGATTTCATGCAGCCTTGTCTGCTAATTCCTTGTGTTCTGAAATTGACTTTTGTCTTGTTATGACAGGACATGTCCAAGAACTTGCTTTTGTTGATCGAGTGAAGGCAAAGCTTAATACCTCTGACTACCAAGAGTTCTTACGATGTCTTAATCTCTTTCCAAAGGAAATAATCAGCCAACCGGAACCGCAGTCTTTGGTATGTTTGATATGACTGACCTTAAAGCTCCTCTCTGCAAAGTGAAATTTGAGAAGATTATGACAAATCTTATGGAATATTATTGTATAAGGTGGGCAATTTATGCTCTCTTTTTTTTCTGGTCAATTAAAGTACCTTCCTGCATCACAGATAATTCAAAAGAAAAGCGTGGGAAATCTTTCAACTACAAGTCGGAGGTTGAACCGTTGAAGAAGGTTTTTGGGAGTTTGCAGAGTTTTTTTGTTTATATTTACTTGTCAGATTTTATATTCTGTTCTTTCTTATCAATAACATAATCAGCTTTCTCTAAATTTCTTATATTATTCGAGCTTTGTCTACTTTCTTGCTATAGACTTTTTTTTTGTCTAGGCTCAGTAGAAAACAATAAGGAACATTAAAGAGTTCAGATTTGGTAACATTGTGTCAACTATGGACAAAAGGGTCTATTTGATTCGGAGTCTGAACCATCTCTATAGGTAGGGATAACGAAATGCCTTAGTCTTCCTTCTTGTTTCTTCATGTACCCTTCACACAAGAAGGCTTTAGAGAACTTGTCTTCTACTTCCCTATTCACATCGTGCACAAACACGTCGGTCTCTCCTGCCCGCTTCCGGTTCCTTGCCATCATCCCCGCCGTGTAAATTGCTGTCATCCTCCCAGGAGCCTCGTCGTAGTAGCCAGTGGGTGCATCGACCATGATTAGATCCCAACTAGTCTCATAGATCTCTGCAGGCAGACCCTTGAGTGCTAGCTGACACATTGAGTACCTTGGATCTCCAACGGCTGTGCATTCAGGTCCTTTCCCAACTTCTATGAGATTCTCTGCTTGGTTGACTTTACTATCATATGTTACATGGTATGACTCCAGCATTGGAAACCGTCTCTTGATCTGTTTTATCCAGGCCTCATCTTCTTCAAGGAATACTGTTCGGCCACCATAGTTGAGAGAGCTCCACATGAGGCTGTCGTGGCCTAGACCAAACACCAAGAAGTTGCAGGGTGACTTCTTCTCGAGTGCTCTACTGCTGACAATTATTTCCTTGAGCGTTTGTTGCGGTGTGATCACTGAAGTAGAGTAATGGATCAACGCTTGCGCCAGGGAACGTGGTAGCTTATTGCAGGCACCAGCGCAACCCTTTGATCTCGTCTCTTCTCGAGTCTGGTGTTCCTGTGAAGTCGTAAGAGTTGATCTAACGATGAAGATGAGAACCAAGGCCGCGAAAAGACAAACGAGGAGAAGCTTGAGCTCGTGGGTTTGACTTGTTCTAGTCCTCATTGTGTTGTGTTCTTGAGAAGTTCCAACCTGAATCCTAAATGATTATAGATATATGCTAATGAGATGAAAGAGGAAGTTAGGTTTATGCTTAGACATTAAGGGAAGGGGAAACTATAAGTGTACTTGAGAAAGACAGAGCAGCTAACTTAAGGTTCTGCAAATAAGCAAACAAAGAAGAAGCCTTTCTATTCAAGTTTACTGGTGGTTGGCCGCCACTTAACATTTCAATTACACAGACTCGCGTAATACAAGTAGTTAAAAAAATTATAAATAACGAAGAATCAAATAAATTACACAATTTTAGCTTTCATCTTTACACAAGACTTCACCATTAGATCAATTGACTCTACGTTGTAAAACCTCAAACTTTCTTTCTCCTTCTGATAACCCCCAAAAGATTCTTGTCTGATGCCATTTGCAGCAAGAGACGCTTGAGTCTGTCCCTATTAAGTCTTCTTATCCACTCAAAGAGCTAACTGAATCTCTCTTTCATATGCTTTCAACATTACATCTAAGTTTCCTCCTGCAGAAACTATAATGCCCCTGAGATGTTCGTTCATTCTCTCTGTTTTTTTTCAACTGTCACCCTAAACATGGCAAATAAAATAATGTGGTTAGCCCACAAAGAGTTTTACTACATAGCAAAAGCACTATTATGGTCAACATGTTCTTCTTACCTCTGGATTGTTTGTCTTCTGTAGAATCTTTGGGTTTAACCAGCAAACCTTGTGACCCATCACCATCTTTTTTGTTATTGTACCTATCTTCAAACCACCGTGGATTTGCTATAGCAAAATGTGATGCATCTCTAGCAGCAACCGAGTTTGTGAATTTTGTCAACTGGGCTGATCCACGTTGCACAAAAGACCGTTGCATCCTCAGTTCTTTTCTAGGAAGAGGAGACCGACTCGAACCCCTTACCATAACACTCTTCAGCGCTGCATCTTCATTAGGATTGAACTTTTCACTCATGCCTGTCTGGTTATTCTCCTCTTGGCGTTTCTTTTAATAGCAAGAAAATAAACCAAAAGTCAAGATTACATGAATATAAACATTTAATATGTCTATGATGCTAGAATGATCATACGTACTTGTATTGATGCTAATAACTCGGCATTGGCATCTGGAGCCGGCACAGCTTTGGATTCTATAGATACTTGTTTTGATTCAATCTGTTTACTGTTTGTGCCTTTCTTTCTGGTGAATAAAGAAGAAAATGGGATGGCATCAGTGTTCATTTAAGGCATAGAAGAGCCATGTTTAAGTAGAGAATCTGAATCTTACCGTCTTGCTTCCTCTTTTTGAAGCTTCACATCAATTTCCTTTCTCGGTTGATACTTTGGTAAACTTGATGGCTCACTTGCAAAAGGTTTTGTAGTAAAGAACTGATGTAAAAGAACAAACGTGTGAGAAAAGAAAGATATATAGACCTACTACTAGCCATCAGACATGAAGTGTTTCATAGCTTTTACCTCGCTTTGAAGGGCATTAGCTGTGGTTCCACGGGCATCTGGCTCAACAGCTAGAAGTACTTCCACTAAAGCCAAAGCTGAAGATGGAAGACTCTTAAAAGTCTCAGCTACACACCTCTTATAAGGCTGCTGAGGTTTAAAGACGGTGGCATGTGGGAGTTTCGATCCTTTCCAATACTCTTCAGAAGGTGATCCACAGAGTTTGAAGATCTTGTGAAGCTGTTCAACCTCTGTTCTTCCAGGCATGATAGCCTTCCCGTTAAAGAGTTCCGCTAGAATGCATCCTGTGCTCCACATATCCACAGCAACGCCATAGTCCGTCGACCCGAATAAGAGCTCAGGTGGACGGTACCACAGAGTAACAACACGGCTGGTAAGAGGCTGCTTCTGGTGTCCACCGTAGAAGTTAGCAAGGCCGAAGTCTCCGATTTTGAGATTGTTGTTATGGTCAAGAAGCAGATTAGAGCCCTTGATGTCACGGTGCAAAACGCCCCGGCTGTGACAATGTTCTAAACCATCAAGCAACTGTTTCATATAGCATTTAATCTGCACCAAACACAATATGTTACATGAGAACCAACCACAAAATAGCATGGTTCTAAAAATTGCTTAGACGGTTAAAATCCGATATAAACGACTCAATCGGTTTAAACTATTTTCAATCGATTAATATCGGTTTAAATTAGTCTAAATTAGTCTAAATCTATTAAATTAAATAATAATGTTAATTTATATTTAATTTTGATAATTTAACAAAATAATTTTATAACTAAAATCTAAAACTAAAATATCATATATAAATGTAAAATATATATAAACAAAAAACTAGTTACAGTACTATATAATTTTTTACTAAAAAACTAGTTACAGTCCACCAAATTTTTTGAACATTGCATAATGATAACCTCAATAGTACTATATAAATACTAGTAGTACCTGTGCCTCAGAGAACTTAACACCAGGGGTTGAAGCAAGGCCTGCGAGATCATGTTCCATATATTCAAATATAAGATATATGCTTCCCGATACCCTAGAAGTGATCAAACCCTCAAGCTTCATGACATTAGGATGGTCAAGCCTACGAAGGATGATTATCTCTCTCGCCATGAACCGAACACTGTCTGGATCCATATTAGCAAACCGCACTTTCTTCAATGCTACTAACTGGTTCGTCTCTAGGTCCCTGGCCTTGTACACACTGCTATACGTCCCTTGCCCAATCTAAACAGTAAACCAAACAATGTCAAATCAAAATGATCTCAACATAACATATATAAACAAAAGGGTGATCTGACCTTTTCCAACTTTTTGAAGGAGTCAGCCTTGCGTGGGATCCAACCATTGATAGCTTCACCAGCAACTGAAGCTAGCCAAGAAGGCCAACCAGCCACAACCTGATCACCTCTCTCTCCATTACTAACACTTGTTATCCTAGTCATCTTAGGTTGTTGCGGTGCTCCGAGTCTGTTGGTGTCGATGGTGGGCCTTCTCTGGAACACAGACCTGGAAGATTTTCTCTCGAGGTTCACCTTCGAGACCTCACCAGATGATATTGGTGTGGAGTTTGTGGCATCACTGGGTATCAAAACCGCCAATGTGGTATCGAGGTCGTTGATAAAACCGTCGGAAGAGGATCCTACGTTAGCTATTCTGGAAGAAAAAGAGTTCTTCTTCTTCCTGGAGGGTTTAGTATTATAAGGCGTGCTTCTTCTCTCCTTGGCATTGTTGGTGTTGTCGTCGATGATGGTATCATTTGCTCGTGCTCCTTTAGAGCAGCTGCAGCCCATAATAATACGGAGAGTATTAAGATTATACTCCCACCACAAAGGGTTAACAAATGTGCTTTTGAAGAAAAAGATTTGGAATTAAAGAAACAAAGGAAACACTTTGATCAATAGAGATGATAGAGAGATTGGGTATAAGAAAATTTTAGGGATGAAAGGAGGTTTCTTTCTCTCTTAATCTATTTTAGGACATTCAAAGTGCAAAACAGAATAACAGAAATAAAAAAAAACTACAGAAGGAGCTGTTTCTATCTGTTAAACTACAGAAGGAGCTGTTTCTATCTGTTGTCTTCTAGAGAAAGTAGATGAATGACAGAGATAGTCCACTATTCACGGAGGAGACTTTGTTACGAGAGAAATAGAACATACCATTCGTAAATTATATAACTACTACACTTACTCTTTGAGTTCATCAGTGTTGAAAACAAGTCAACGGGTGGTGTTTTAGTGACCGCCACGTGGAGCTCTATGGACCCCAGTTCAACGACATTCCAAATCAGGCCAAAATATATAAATAGTGGGTTTGAATGGGCTAATTGGTTGGACAAGGCACATTTGGAAACTGTAAAACACAATTGTATCAATAACAAAACTTCTGCTATATAATAAAATCATGTTCTTGATTGAAGACGAAAGTCTTAAGTTGCTACAAAAGACATGAAGGAAAGATCGAAACACGCAAAACACTGGGGGGAAAGGAAGTAGAAAACTAATAGCCTCCTTTGAGATCGTTGACGACGTCGTAAGGGATAGGAGTGACAGTCTCCAAGGTCATACCCTCAACCATGAATCCTGGTTTGGGGCCTTTAGGCTGCCTCTTGGTGCTTATTGTCTCACCTTTGGCTTTGGCCGCAGCCTTGAGCTCATCGTTCTTCTTCTTTCTTAGCTTGAACTCTTCTGCGCACCTTGACTGCTGCACGTGCTCCACACGCACGTGAAGCCTCTTCTTTATGATCCTGTTGCCAATCTGAAACATAACGATAAACAAGATTAATACACACTAACAGAACTTAACACTGAACACAAAATGACACATTGCAATAACCATGAAGCCAAACATATTATCAAATCATTAATTCGATCAATAAAATTACTTTTAATGCACAAAGGAATTATTGATCAGAGACAATGCATGTTAAGGCCTGAAGAGAGTAAACTATTAATATTTTACGAGCTCTAATCTTAATTCAACAAATACTATTACCATCAGTGTGTCGGAATCACGACAAGAACAATAAGAGACTCTAAAGTAGCAGATACAATACATAGAAGTGAGTTCTTTGTTCAGACCTGTTTATTGACTTCGACACCGACAGCACGTTTGGTAACGTTCCAGACACGACCGGTACGACCATGGTAGAACTTGTGAGGCATACCCTTGTGGATCGCACCATTCACCTTAACATCGACGTAGTCACCAACCTTGAAGGTCCTGAGGTAGGTAGACAATGGAATTGTACCCTTCTTCCTGAACCCCCTCGCGAACAGATCTCTTGTTCTAGCACGAACTCCATGACCTGCCGGCATCTTTTTTCCTGCTACAAGTAAAAAACCCTAGGGAGCCGCCGAACCAGTAGAAATGAGGAAGACGCTTATATTGTGTGTGTGTCTTTTGAGCTTAGGGTTTATTTAGTGGGCCTTGTCTTGTATGTGGGCTTACTTAGTTTTATTCACTTCCTAGATTTGGGCTTTACTGTAATCAATAATTTTATCTTATGACAAATAAATTTTGATAAAGATAAAACGTGTGTGTAGTAAGCCCATTTGCTCCACTTTTGACAATTGTTTTTAATGTTTTTATTTTAGGATATAAAGATTTCGAAAAAAAATGTGGTAAAAAAAAGATTTCGAAAAAAAATTATTAACAATTTTATATACTAATGAAAATTAACAATTTATATAAATTCTTACTATAGTACACGTGAATTATCATATGGACTTTCATAAAATTGTTTAAAGTGGTGCAAAATAAAACCGTAAAACATGAATCTTATAAAATTGTTAAAACATGAATCTTATTAAATTGTTTATTGTACAGTAATCTATATAATTTTTATGTGATACAATAATAAGTTGATGTAAATAAATAAATAAAAAAGAGATAGAACATGTTTAGGCTTATAGCCCTTAACTAACATAAGGTGCAAAAATATGTAAACAAGAAAGAAAAGAGAGGAAAATGAATATGGTTCCTTTAATTAGAAACTCTTAGAAGGAAGTGGATGAGTCAAAAAGCTTAGATAAGCTTCTTCTTCTCAAAGTAATGCTTCAAGTAGACTACCTGTAATCCAGAGACAACAATGCAAATGCCCAGCGACATCATACTGCACCAAGCTACTCGCGAGTTCGTTTTCTCACTCACTGTCCTCATGTCTGCTTCTCTACAATTTTTGCCCATTTTAAATTGTTCCATGAGAAACTAGAATCAGTAAACAACGTAAGACAAGTGAATATGCATGCAGCTTAGTAAAATTTTACTTGTTTCTTAGGTAGATTAGATTTTCATGGATGGCTTCGACTGCGCCTTCAAGTTTCCTAATCTCCAGCTCCACTCCCTACGTTAAACAAGCAGCATATTTAAATGTCCTGAAGAAACAACCATAGGTACATAACATAACATAGTATAGTATAAATATGTACCTCGAGCTTCTCTTTCTTAGCAATAGAAGCCCAATCCTTAGTAGCGATTCCAGTTTTCCATTCAACGTTGATGCTAACGTCCTTGTTGCCGTGACTCTTTGCATCTGCCCAAAAGCAGGCTATGTAGTTCCCTGATTCTTTTGTCGTAAATGCAAATTCTCCATGCGTCACGTTTTCTGAATGGTGCAGATTGTTTCCGTATGGGGACGTCACCTACAACACAAACCAAGTAATTAATGATATACTCATCTCCTATAAAACTATGATCATCTTAAAATGCCAATTGGTTCAGACAAAACTATATCAAGATCTTTCGTTCGTTAACAACCATTACTTGGTGAAAATGAGATATAGTACCATTATCACTTAAGAGTTGAAACTTAACGTAAATTTAAATTAAGTTAAATTTATTATAGCAAATCAAAGAAAGACATGCAAAACATCATATGATCATCACAATTGTCCTAATAAGGAAACTTGGACCGAGAATCTCAAACGTTTAGAGGGAAATAATCTTATGGGATCAGTTGTAACTTACGGATCAAGTAACACAACATACATATTCAAATCACTGAACAACCGAGAAGATGACGATGATGATTCCGAGCCAAAGACAATTTACCTTGGCGGATATAGTGGGTTTGATGGAATGATCCTCGGAGATGATGATGTAATCGGCCAAGACGACAATATTGCTCTGTATTTCTTCAGACACGCACTTTGTTCCCGAGGGAGGCACGTCTAGCCAAATCGTCTCACCGACCGGAACCATAATGAACAGAAGGAGCGCTGTCGTGAGACCGTGGCGCATCTTAGCAGACATCTTCGTCATGGAGCTTTCAAACTTTACTATTCTATTCATCGATCCGTGTCTTGTGGTTGTGACCAGATCTTTGCTCTAAGTGTTTTTTTTTTCTGTTTGTTCGTTCTTCTTTATTTTGTTTTCTTGGGGCTTATGGCATTAGCCCATGGGCCGTTTATGTTTAATCTTCCGACAACAGATTAATATTTGTGAAACGGATATAAACTTGGTCTAGTCCGTGTAGAAGCAGACAGATAAAGTCTGCAAGGATCTAATTAGCTGGCCATATGATATACACACTTAGGTTTGAAAGACGCAGCACATGGGGGAAGTAGAAAATTTGAATCTTATCAATTAATTAATCAGTTTTATTAGGCCCATACGTGTAAGTCTATCAAGTTGATTATTTTATATGATTAAGTAGCTTACCTGCTTTCATATTATATTCAAAGTTTTAAGCTAAGATCAACATCACCTTACCTGTTTCTAGTCAACTTTGGAAAAAAAAAATCAATTTGGATTATACAGAAAATAATGCATGAACTCAAATTCACACTCAATGATCAGTTTATTGGGTTTTTATTACACAAGATAAATAAACAGAAGTGAAAATCATTCCTTAAGAAACACAGAACCGAACAAAAATCCTGTAATGAATATGGAGATGGATCATTTCTTGGGCTGGAACCTGCTTTTAATGTTCTTAACAATTCTAGGAGTTGTCTGAAAGGCCTGAGACAAGATCTCATCAGGAACAGGAGGCGTCGAACCGAACAGAGTAGCCCCAAGAGACTGAGTTCCAGGGAGCTGACTATTGAAAGCAGCGATGACAGCGGCAGGGACACGACCGTTGTTCTTCTGGAAATGGACAAGTCCTCTGGGGAAAGCGAAGACGTCGCCTTTCTTGAGAGACTGAGAGATGAGCCTGTTGGCGGTGGTGAGGAACCCGACGTCGAGGGTACCTTCGAGGACGTAGACGACTTCGGTGGCGCGTGGGTGAGTGTGAGGCGGGTTCAAGCCGCCTGGCGCGTAGTCGATGCGAGCGAGGGAGACGCCGAGCGTGTTGAGTCCTGGGATGGTCATCACGTTGGCTCCTGTGACCAAGGCGCCGAATGTGTTGTTGGTGAGACCTGGGTTTGCTATTCCTTGCGAGAAGAAATCGAGTGATGTGACGTTGGCTGCGTCTTTGCAAGGGAAGCCGTTGACTTTGATTCCTGAAAGTTTGTTAAAAAAAAAAAAATCAAGAAAATGAAAAGATGAGATCAAGATTTTAGGGAGAAGTATTTATTACCGGAGGAGAGATCAGCGACGCAGAGGTCTTGGAGCATGTCGGGATCTGCGGAGACTGTAATGAAGAGGAAGGCGACGAGGCAGAGGAAGATTGAGAGGAATGAAGTTGGTGAAGCCATTGTTGATGGTTAATGGTGAGACTGTAGCAGTTGGGAATGATCGTTTTATAAAGAGGAGAGAAATTGAAGAAAGGAATGACTTTTCACGTTGAGAGACAGAGAGGGATAGAGAAGCAAGGAACATGCCTCTTGCTTTTATTTCCTTCTATGACAAAATGAAAAGTCAAAGGTCAACGAATACTAAAACGAATGGATCAGGGCTATGGTATTGAAATAAATGGCCTACACTTGTTTTGGTCTTACACGTAACACGGTTTATGGACATTTTATTAATTTACGGAATAATTAGGAGAATTGGAATATTATTATTACCTAATGTACTATCAAGTAATGTTTGTCTTTACTCTCTTAGTCTTATCTGTATTTATTATCGTTGAGAATTTGATGATTTTGCACAAATATCCTCTGACTTTTAATGGCTTTTGCTTCTTGCTCCGAATTTCTGTATTTATTCAAGCTACGCGTCGCCTTTAGTGGGCTGGGCCTCTGTCTCCGTAATTTAAGTTTGGGCTTTAGTTGTTACTGAGCCTATTCGGGGGTAAAGCTTGATTTTCTAGTGCAATGTAGAGAGTAAGAGAAATGCTGTTAAGTAAGGACAAGAGCAGGTTTTTGTTATAATTTTCAACTTATAAATCTCAAAAGAAAAATATCTCTCATATGACTGGTAACTAAATGGTAGTTCGAGTGGGCAAGCCCACTACCATCCCCGGAGTGGAATGTCAAGGTCCCGGTGGCCCGTGTAATTGTTTGCAGCCGCAGGGATTCGAAGCCGGATTATTGAGCATCATAGCACTACGCTAGCCTTCAGCCGGACATCGTCCTTACCACTAGCCCACTTACACGGGTTTATGACTGGTAACTAATGAGTAATGATCTTCCCTCCGCTCTCTGGTGTTCGATTTTTTGAAAAATCGTTATTCTAACGAAGTTGACCAAGATTGTTTCTTGTTTCCAATTTCCAAGTTAACTAAATGAGATAAAAGACCTTTTTGACGTCACGAAAGGAAAGAGTGTTAATTACCTCAGGCTGGGGTCATCGCCAAGCGGAGAGCAAGGTACTTGGTTTTCAAGAACTCTCTCTTAAAGATAACGTGAGATCAAAACCAAAAGACTCGGTTACTATTAACGAGATCATGATTACTACAATATTGTTTCTAACACATGTTTTTGGATTTAAAAGCCTGTAAAATCACTTTCAGAAATAATGCTGCACTTGTTGGAAAAATAAAACACAAGGGGATTGCTTTTTAGCTGTTGAAGAGATTATTAATTAGAAAGAACAGAAAAGTCAAGCTCATAGACTCTGATTATATATCGTTGTGACAGAGAGAATCGTAATTATGATATGTTTATTTTGCATTATTTCCATCAAGTATGGTTGAGGTTGTCACAGAAAGGCAGTACCATAGAGATTCCACAAATGTACTTGTATCCATTTATTCACCCCAAAAACTAATAAACAATGATAAGTGCTTTCCATTAACAGATATTTTATCTTGATTGATAAATGATTGGTTCTGCGTTAAGCTCATATGGTTAGTTTTCCCATCAGGACCTTATTTTCCAAGTATTTGATCTCCAAAAAAAAAAATCCCTTATTTTCCAAGTGTACCATAAGCATTTTTAACAATTTAAATAGCAAAAGACCAAACATGTGAGAGCAACAATATTTGGTGGAATTCATTTGCTAGTCTTGTGTGATTTACTGATTTTAAGATGTTGTAAAACTGTAAAAACAAGATAATAACAGAATCCTTACCAACAAAAGAGATCTTTGAAACCTCCGAAGCTAATCTGATATGTTCTGTACAGTCTGTCTGTCATAATTTTTAATATCTGGTAAATTATATATGGCAAGATCATGCAGAATTCTTTACTGAAGAGTGCAGAAGACAAAAAAGATTCTATTATATCTTTCATGTGACTCTATGATAGCATTTGTCTCTCTCTGATCTTTATTTTAAAATTGAGTTTTCCCATATCAAAACGTTTTCTAGTTTATACAAAGGACCATGAACCAATTCGATGCTTTCTTCTCCGCTTATATATACTGACCACTTTGCATACGTCTCTCCATGTTCATTTTTAGTGAGAGGAAAATGAATGCTATTTTGTGGAGTTGGAGTCTCACAGGACTCTTTCTCTTGAGCATTATTGCAAATGGGGTAATGGGTTCTGATGAAATGGACTTGTTTAACAATTTCAGTGGCACAAATATGTTTCAGAAACAAGATGATGGTGCAGATGTTCTGATGGTAGGACTCACTCTGGTCCAAACAGCTGCAGCTGAAGGAGCTGGTAAGTCTCTTTCTTCCATTTTGTTACAGATCTAGACTTCGAATGTTTCAAACTCTTTTTCCGTCGGTTTGTTTCTGTGAACAAAAAAATCAAATTTTTTTTTGTTCAACTAGAACACATCTTCCAGGTTTTGAGAAAATAATTTACATAAAACGTTGGGTTTGACTTTTCCTTTTTACATTTTTTAAAGAAAACCAAACAATACTACAACGTCCATCATTGATATTGATGTTTCAATTTTAGTAAAAAATAAATTACATTATAACATGTATTTAGGTTAATTAATAAAATAATTATATTATATAGAGTGCACCTGGTCTAGCAAGTTTTGATTCAAAAAGAAAAAAATAACTAATAGATTAATCTAAACTATGTTGGTTTATAAAGAAATATAATTAAGTGTTGGTTCGTTTATTTTCTAAACAGTCAAATCAAGAAAATAATTAATATATAGATACATGTGGATATAATTAACTTTACAGTATAATAGTGTATTTAATTAAAAAACTTATAAAAATTGGGTCCAAAAAATATTTATGTTTTAATAAGAGAGATTTTACTCTAATATATAAAATGTAAAAGCACAAACACAACCAAACATTGGAGATCATATTTTCATCATTACTATTTTATTGAAACATTTTTTAGACCATAATTAATCTCGGTCTTTTAATTAGGGTTTTTAGCTTCAGTTAAGAGACGATTTTTAATTTTTTTTTTAGATTTTAACTAATAAAAATTAAGAACTGTTTATTAAATAAGAGATTTAAAAACCGTTTTTTAGTCGAAAATGTAAAAAAACAAAAATAATGTCAAATAATGAGTTAAGAATTTCTGCTAGAAAACCAAGGTTAGTCATGGCCTTAACTGATATTGACTAACTTTGTTGTGGCAGTGTGTCTGGACGGGTCAGTGCCTGGATATCATTTGTATCGTGGGTACGGTTCAGGAGCAAACAACTGGATCATTCAGTTGCAGGTTCGTACATAAGATATAGTCTTTACCCTGGATGTCTATATGTATGTCTATATATATATATATATATATACACATATATACCTGGCAGCGTATAGTATAGCCTTTTCTAAGATCCAGTCACCATTTGAAATAATTTCCCACGATATCATAGCTGGAACCAATATAGTATTTAAATTTCTCTTGTTAGTGTAATGTGGTTAAGGTGTTTATAGTAATCCAAATTAGTAGCTCGAGAATAACAAAATAATGGAATAGACTCTACATAGTATATACTACCTATCTTTTTTCTGATAATCTAACTTTGTAGGGATAATACCAAAAATACTACTTCAATTGAAAAAAAGTTGGTCTATCAACTGAAAACACGACCGTCAAATTAGAAAAATACATTAAAACTTATGATGTGTTACTAAAAATACAACTGTTTCTATAAGTTGTTGTTATGGAAAGAGGAAGACAGATGGGCGAAAATGTACTTATGAGTTTAGATTGGTATATGTCTGCAGAATAATGCAATAGTAAGTTTTTGGAAAATAATTTATTAGTCGAATATAACACTTGAACAGTTGAGCTGAATAAAGTTTTTGAGAAAATAACTACAAAACGTTAAATTTTTGGTTCTAGCAAAGCCAGCTATATATGTGTCGTCTTTTACTTAAATTTCTAATACATCCAAATTAAGTGTATACTAGATTTTGACCCGCGCTTTCAAAGCGCGGGTTTATTTTTTTTTATTTTTTAAAATTGAAAAATATTTAGTAAATGTCATATTTTCATATATTTGTTTTTGATAAAAAACTTAAACTTTTTATCTTTCTTTATCGTGTTTTATTTTAAATGAGTATAGGCCTGAGCACAATATCCGGACCCGAAGAACCGACCCAAAAATCAGGGTTCCGAACCGATCAGACCCGGAGTAAATATCCGAATGAATTCTAAATTGCTATATCCGAAGAACCAGTCCCGAACCGAGAAATAAATGAGTACCCGAAGATATCCGAAATGTGAATATATATCTAAAAATATATGTTATAATTATATTTATAATTATTTTAATATTTTAAATTCATATTATAAGTTAACTATAGTAGTTATTTCGGTACTTTTGAGTATTTTTAGATAAAATATGATATTTTGGATAAAAGTTTACCCAAAAAAACTGTATAGAATGTATATTTTTGGTTACTTCTAGTTACTTTTGAGTAATTTGGATACAAAAATTTGAACCAAATCAGATACTTTGGTTACTTTGAGTACAAATAACCGAACCCGTTTTAGATACTTTGGTTATTTTGTTATTTTGTTATTTTTTCAGGTTCTTATGCATGAGAACCGAACCCACCCGGACCCGGAAAGATCCAACTCGAACCCGACCTGAAATTTTATAAGACCCGAATGGGGTTTAATTTCAAAACCCGAAAAATCTGATACCCGAAAGAACCGATTCGTACCCGAATGAGTACCCGAACGTCCAGGTCTAATGAGTATTTATGTTTAGAAAATTACACTTTATTTTTAATAAATTAAGTTGGTCTAACTCTGATAAGTTAATTTTATTATGTGGTTAATTTCTTAAATAAAAAAATTATATACTTTTAATAAAGATTTATACTTTTCAATGAAAAAATTCAAATTTTTTTTATGAATGTTTAAATTATATTAAAAAATAAAAAACATAATAATTAAGTGATTAATTTTTGTTCACTACACAAAATATTAAAAATGATTGAAAATAAATTATTTGAACTTGGAGAAAAAATAAGAATTAGATATGATTTATTAATCGGTCCAAATGGCCCAAGAGAGATCTGATGTGGGCAGTGGGCTGAATAAAAAAAAAGACACAATATAGATGTGTTATTAATATTATTTGATTGCAATTAATGAAATATGCAATGTTAATAAAGAAAATAATATTTTTAGTAAAAAAACTAATAGAATCCTGCTTTAATAGTATAAATAAGATCTTAACCTATGAAACATATGTATATATACTGTAAAAAGCTCGTAACAAATTTGGAATATACTCTTGAATATTTTTATTTTAAAAATATCTGTTTTGTAACAACCATTCATTGGTTCAAAAAAAAATTCTTTAGTATGATAATTATTTTATTTGAATTGTAAAATAGATCGATTGTAGAACAGCTCGTATCAAACTTGGAATATACCTTTGGATATTTGTATTTTAAAAATACCCCTGTTTGTAACAACCACATATTCGTTAGTAAAAGAAAGTATTTAGTAAATGATATAAAATGAGTTCAGGGTGTAGGTATTGTATATTAGAGTTTAGGTTATTAAGGAAGTGAACCCAAAGCATAAGTAGGGATGTATATGGTTCAGCTAATATATTTTGGGGTTTAGTTTCAACGTTTTGGGATTGGACCTGAATCACTAATATTATATCCCACTTAATATATTGTATATAATATATAGTATAGATGCATCTAAATTTACTATTAATGTGGGTTGACATCTCTAGTATTGTTCTGAAAGTGGGCTTATTTTATATGACATTCAATTTTAATCAACGTGTGGGCTTTCAAAACAGTTTTGTTACCGAACCAAAAATTTGCAAAAACCAATAGATTTAGGAGAAATCGCGTAATATCAAAAATACAGGATTGCCCTTAATGAAGGGGTCGATTTCTAATAAAAATGAATGGCACAGGTAGTAAATAAAAGGGTATTTTAAGTAAAAAGATCAATAGGATCCTGCTTTAATAGTATAGATATACTGGACGTCGTTATTTTTCGTGAAACTTAATAAACATTCTGAACGGGACAATATAGCAGAATCACGTGAAAAAACATGCTAAGCTTCATGAACATATACGAACATTACACATTAACACAATTACTTAATATTTATCTTTAACATTCCGCATTCCGAGTGGGCTATTAGGCAAACTGGGCGGCTTCTATACCTCACCACCTAATCGCTAAGGCCAATTTTTTTTTTAAAAAAAAAAGGGGGGTGCGTGGTGTGACAGCATAGAAGATTGTCAGAACCGTAAAAGGAGTCGTGTTGGTTCGTCTACTCTAATGGAAACACCGATAGAGTTTAAAGGAATACTAAGCAATAAAGCCGCTGAAAATCCAGGTTTTTTTCTCAAGATCCCATATTGTAAACAATAATGTGATGTAGCTTATTGGACGATTCTCATGCTGCGCAGACTTTTACAATTGGAATAAAGCAGTAGTTCGGTATTGTGATGGCGCATCCTTTAGCGGTGATAGCGAAAACAAGGTTAGCTAAAACCATAAAAACATTTGCTTGCTTGCTTTGATTGATTATATATTTCATTAGTAACTAAACTTGAGATTCATATGGTTGATTACAATTAGACGGCACAACTTCAGTTTAGAGGAAAGCGTATATTTTTAGCCGTCATGGAAGATTTGATGGCAAAGGGAATGTGTCATGCCAAGCAGGTACTTAGATTCTATATTTTGCTTCTCGTTTCAATATTTCTTAGAACCCTAATAAGTTGGTAATAAATGTAATTATAATATTACCTTTACAAGGCTTTGCTCAGCGGATGTTCTTCTGGGGGTCTTGCAGCGATTTTACGCTGCGATGATTTCAGTAGTCTGTTTCCTCCTACCACCGAAGTTAAATGCATGAGCGATGCTGGTTTCTTCCTCGATGCGTGAGTAATTTTTTTTGTTTGGTTTTTATTTTCCGATTTTAATATGTATTAACTGGTTTTGTGTCTTGTTTGTAAATGAAGGGTTGATATATCTGGAGCTCGTTCTATAAGGCGTATGTATTCTGGTGTCGTAAACACCCAGGTACGAGTAAAAGTGTACAGCGTTACGAAGTCTTGATGATGATAGAGATGGTTGAAAGCTAACCAAAAGTATTTTTTTCTTAACTTCTAGGGTTTACAAAATACGCTTCCTCTCACATGTACAAGCCATCTTGATCCAACTTCGGTATAGATTTCACGTTAGCTGTTTTCTTGTGTATGGTTCCTAATTTTACTTAACTTGGTTTCTATATTTCACAGTGCTTTTTCCCTCAAAACATAATCAACCAAGTCAAGACACCGTTGTTTGTTCTCAACTCGGCATTTGATTCGTGGCAGGTAACTTTCGATCTCTGCTTTCATTTTCTCGTTTACTATAGATGATAGATCATGGGGTTTGCCTTGTCTTTAACTATTTTTTTTGTGGTTTGGGTGAAATTTTAAATTTATGAACAAGCATAAAAAGAGAATAACAAAACTCGAGCAAATTGCTATTTTTAGGGTTTTTCTTAAGCATGTGAATCAAATAAATTAGTGCATTCATAGGATCATTTTATAAGTCAACCGATACTCTTATATCTACACTTCTTGATTTATAAGCCCCAACCACTGACGTCCCGTGACATTCATCTACTCACTCGATATGAACTAGTAGAGCTCGATAGCATTATTTCTTGATTCTAAGTCAACCCGAACACTATCTATTTTTCTATGCAGATTGAAAATAGCATAGCTCCACCATCTGCTGATCCGAGTGACAGTTGGCATAATTGCAGGTCCAACTTCACGTGCAACGCCTCTCAGATGCAATTCTTGGAAGGTAACTAATGATGTTTCAACTAAACATACCAATCTCTGATCTAATGTGTTATTTGAAATAACATGAACATTATAACTCTCCACAAGCTTTTACATTCTAACAAACCGACTTACAGGTTTCAGAATGAGCATGTTAGATGCCTTAAAGACCTTTTCGATGTCAAACAAGAACGGATTGTTTATTATCTCGCGCTGGGCTCATTGTCTAGCGCAGAGAAAAGATACTTGGTTTCCTGGAAACTCTCAACCGGGTGAAGATAAGGTGAGAACAAAAAAACGCTCTTGAGTGATTTTATTAAGTCTTTTATACATTGTTTTGAACACATTTTCTTTGGATTTCAAAGCCTGTACAATTACATACAAAATAATGTTTATGCCTTGTTGTTGTAACAAAAAAACAGGGGATTGCTGTAGTTGTTGGAGATTGGTATTTCGAAAGAGCAAAAGAGTAAAGTTAACAGACTGATTATCACTGATTCACTGTGATAACAAGATACATTGTTAAGGAGATGTCTGTTTCACTTTATTCCCATAGATAATTGTTGAGTTTTTCATTGGAAGGCTGTGAAGGGATTCCATAAATGTATTTGTATTCATTTACTCAGCCAACAAATAATAAAAATATGTTCTTTGATCTTTTTTTTTAAGTTCTTTGATCTTTAATTCTAAAAGAAATTCCCTCAACAGATAATACTCAATCCGTTCCCGAAAGTAAGATTTTCTAGAGTTTTTACGTTTATTAAGAATCTAATAAATATTTACATTTTAGTTTACTATTTATTTTTCTATACAATTTCCAATAACTATTCACCAATCAAATTTAATCAATTGAAATATTCACAATTAATATTTCTCAAAAGTATACAGAAGTACCTTAAAATATAGAAAATCTATCTTTGTAGAACAAGAATAAAATCTAGAAAATCTTACTTTCGGGAACGGAGGGAGTATTAGTTATCTTGATCGTTTTTTTACTAACATCGTCGTAAAAAATAAAGTAAAAACACTTACTTTTTTACATAACTAGTCAAATTATTGCGCTAGGCTGTTTGTCTTGTTTTTAAAACTATTTTTTTTTTTAAATGGCTGTTTTGGATTGGAATCCTATTTGTGTTATAGAGTAAATCAACTTTGACTTTCGAATAACAAAATGAAAAAAAAACATCACATCATTTCATGTTTATTAAGGTCAAATCCTCGAACAATAGTTTTTAACAGATTTTTTTTTTTTTTGTAAAATTATTGAACTAACTGAATTTTCTACGGCGAAAGAACATTCCGACGGCGGCCAAAACATAAGCATCGGGTCAATGGGGACAATTCCAATTCTCTGATAAGTCTCTTACAAAAGCACATACACGAGAGGAATACTAAACCAAAAGACAGACTCTTTTCCCCAAGTTATTATTGCCAGAAATTTTAGGGTTTTGATTCCTAGTCTTTCATATATGTGATCAGTCATTAAATTCATTATATTAGTTCCAAATTAGAAATAGAATATTTTAGCAAAGAAAACTAAAATATACATATGAGAAATATTTATCTCAAGTTTGAAAAAGAAAGTAAAAATTACATTGAAGATACTCTTTTATTAGAACATTTTCTACAAAAAGTGTCACTTCTTATTAGTTGAGCTAATTCCCACATTAGTTTACTAATTATGTTTTGCTTTAATTATGTGTTTTCTTTGTGTCTTCTCTTTTGTCTTGTAATTAATCACAGGTCTGGAAAATGGTGAAGGATGTGACTCTGGATCACAACTCATTCACAGAAACAGACAGAAACTGATTTATTACGTTCATCATTGTTCTTCAACAGAGTAATTGCAAACTTAGACATGAAACCATCAAGAGTACTACTTACAGATCATCATCTTAACAACAAAACAAAAAATAAATGAACATATATAGTACTATGAGACTGAAAGGTTTGCAAAAGATAGAAGAATATTTGACGTATAAAACACACTTAAAAAATAAAAGACAGCTCAATTTTCACCCCCATGAATATACAGAACACTTAAAACTCCACTCTACGTATGTGTATATGGTATATGTTTTTTGTTCTATACATCTGTTAGAATTAAGAGAAAAAAAAATATAGCTAAAGGGACTGACCAAAAGAGACGGCCATTCTCTGAAGATCCTTGGAGAACACGTCACTAGCTTCAGGTGTGCCTAGATTCTCGTTCTGGCTTTGGCTCCAAGGATCTGCCATGTTGGAAACTTTGGCTAAGTACTCTGCCTCTGATTTGATGCAGATCTGCTGAGAGTTTTGGCTCTGTACGGTGCTTCCATTGAAGAACGGTGTGTTCAAATACTCTGACCATTTCACTTCTTCAAAGTTATGATTAGGTTTAACTACTGAAGAAGAAGGGTTTGCGATTGGCCATGAGAATCCACCGTTATCGAAGAAGTTCGAGGTGTTGTTTGTCTGAAACTCCCAGTTAGATGCTGCATGATCGCCTCTGGAGACAGTACTCGAACTGCTGTCCGGAGGGAGACTAATTGAAGGCTTTACGCAAACCTGAGTCTGAAAGACAGACCCAACCATGTTTCCGGGGCTAAACTGCCCCGGAATCATCGTACAGAGAGAAGACTCAGGTGTAGCAGAGAGTCCTAGGTTGGAGTTGAAGTTAAGCTTCTGAAGACCGAAGTAGTCTGAGAAATCAGATGGCCTTTCGAGGAAGAAGTCTTGGTTAGTTGCAGCGGATGAACTAGGAGACTTGTGGTCGTTGTTGCTGCTTCTTGTTGGTTTGTCTTTGTCAACTTCGGAGATGGGTTTGTGTGTGTTCGGGTCAATGCCTCTTTGCCTCAGTTTCTTTTTTATGCTCGAGTTCCATAGATTCTTGATCTCGTTGTCGGTTCTTCCCGGAAGTCTAGCCGCAATCTGTGACCATCTGATTAAAAAAAAAAAAAGCCAAAAAAACAGAGAACGCTTGTTACATATCCTCTGTTAAAACAGAGCAGAGTCAAAAACAGAGTAGATACCAAAACAGAGGATTCTCAAGACTTAAACATGATCCTCTGTTATTATTACCTGTTTCCGAGGACAGCGTGAAGCTCAACGATGAGACTCTCTTCCTCAGGAGAGAAAGCTCCTCTCTTTAAATCAGGTCTCAAGTAATTTATCCATCTCAGTCTACAACTCTTTCCACATCTCTGCAAACCTGTAGCAGACTCTGACTTTTAGTTTACAGAAAGGTTGATTCTTTTTAGCTTTATGGTTTTTTTTTTGCTCCTGAGTTAAGGAAGAAATGTTACCAGCGAGTTTAGGGACAGAGCTCCAGCAGCCATGGCCATGAATGGTGATGTGATTGAGAAGCTTCTCGTCTTCTTCAGGAGACCACAGCCCTTTTCTCAGCTTTTGTTTGTAACAGCAAGAATGTCTCCCCATGTTTTATCAAAGCTGCAATGCTGTTTAAAGGAACAATGAAAGAGAAGAAAGCTCTGTTTTTTTTTTTGCTTTATATGAACTTTTGAAGGGATAATGGAATCTGAGGAGAAGAAAGGTGGAGAAAATGAAGTAACAGATCTTCAGAGAGAGAGATAGTATTAATAGGACTAAGAAAAGTCACTTTCTTCAGAATAGTTTGTTGAATTTTTATGTTCTCTCTCTCTCTCTAGAAGTTCTGTGCCAGAAAGTGTGTATTTTTAAGCTTTTGTAAAAGCAATTTGATTGCTCCACGTCGGATTGACTTACACCAATGGTAAGAATCATGGTTAACCAATGGAGTTCACGTAGTTTTTTTTTTGACATTTACATCACTTTCATCATCATACATTCGTCATGTCCTTGTGGACCCATTTTCATACATTCGAATGCAGGAACTAAAGTATGATCGACATTATTTTCAATCAAACCTCAAAACTATTTTCTTTTTGAGTTGATATTGATAATAAGTTTGAGTGTAAGTAGTGGAGACATGCTCATTCGTGTTTGGCTTGTTCTCAAAGATGTTACGAGATACTCTAGGCAGTCAAAAACGGTGTGACCTCAGCTACTCTTCTAGAGTTTTTTTTTAAATCAACAACTCTTCTAGAGTTTTTAGTTCGGAAAAGTTCATGAAAGGCATTAGAGAATTTTACATGAAGATGGGAAGATGTGAATTCCATAAATGAAGATGACATGAATGTTTTTAATTTTTTTGACATGTGTTCTCCTAAAGCGTTTTCGATGTGGCAAGAGTTTTTGAGTGATGATATGCCTCCATAGACAGTGATTCTCAATATTTCTGTATATGGAAAATAATCACATTAACTTTCTTTAGCGAACCCAAAATAATCAGCGGCTCTACCAACAAAGGTACGAAGAACACTGAACACATAGAACAAAACAAATACTATTTACTAGAGCGGTCGAATCGTTATTATAAGTAAATTATTTGCAGTTATGATGGAACAAATTAGAAGTGTTTAGACAATAAGAATGAAGACAAAGAAGAGTTGTTTGTTGTCTTCATGAAAGACTTCTGCAATGAATTAAAAGCAAATGCTAAATGAGGACTAGATCTTTGTTAAGAAGAACGCATCAATTAAAGGAAATAATGGAAAGGTTCATATCCAGCAAGAAATTGACACCATTGGTTAATATTTCCAGAAAGTATTAAATGAAGTGAAACTGCTACATAATTAGAAAAATTACTTTAAAAACATGGTTTCTTTTGCAGATGAATGAGAATAATTAAGTATCTCTTTTGTTTGCTTTATACATTTTTAATTTCAACTGACTCACTTCTCTTTGGCATTTTCTCTCTTTTTTGCCTTTAAACCAGTCATAATAGAGAGGGTATATTCTTTGTACATTCAACCCAAACTTTCCCTCAATATTCACATGTTGATTTTTTGTAGTTTTCTTACGTTATCTAGAGACGGCCACTCGTTAGACTCTTACCGTTTATCCATTTGTTTATTAGGACCCAATCCTAAAAATATCGTGGACAAAATTATAGATAATGTATATGATTGTTTCCTAACGTCATGAAGTTGAAATTATTTATCTACTTGATTCTGCATATATTTATATGGTATATGTGTAGACTTGCGTTAAGAAATAGTATACGTAACACTTTCCTAGAGAATTCGTAAATCTTAGGCCTAAATCAACTAATGGGATTATTCGTTACATCCACATATTATGAAGCCTTTAACGAGGGAATATCTTGTTCATGCATGAGCTTAAAAAGAAGACTCACAAATAGTAATCCCTTCTCATAAAAAAATAAGCAAAACCGACATGAATGTCTCATAATCAAACACAATAAAACAAATGGACTAGTGGTTCATTGTAGAATATATCGAACCAAAGCTGTCAGCCTGTCAGAAGATACTTCGAATTAAACAATTCACCAAATGATTGATTACAAGAAACGCATATAATATATGGAAAGACTTTGCAATTGCAGCGAGTTCCTTTTTAATATACTCAATAAACTAACAGTCTAATGTCAATCAACACGTTCTCGGAGTATTTCATGGAAAATAAAACATTATGTTAACTTCGCTATATCATATTAGCGTCCCTAAAAATGGAACATATTCGATTAGGATTATGCATTATAGAGACCTATCATTTGATTATCATCGATCATGATTATAAGACAATCATATGCTTATATATCCGCCGCAGCCCTTCCATTATATGCAAACCATATCAAAATTCAGATTATTTAGGCGTTGATTTTGATTTGATTAGGAGCATGCATCTTTATTCGTTGTTTTCAAACTTTCAGTATTATACGTCTTTTAATCATATGATCGTATATGCAAACCATCCGAGAACTATCAGTAATTTATATCTCACGATTTACACAAGACATAATTTATATATCCCATCATAATTAAATATATTTAGAGGTGGCTTTTTTGTCAAGCAGACGTGTATATAATATAATATGTTGAATATTTATACTTTGCATACTTTTTTGAACACTTTTTTAAAAGTAATACAGAACAATTTCTTGTTTCTTAGCACCCGCAACTGTCAAAATTATACAAGATTCCTTGGCACAAAAAAAAATTATTATAAAATGATGTAGGTTTTATATTTTTTGGATTTGATGTCAACAAAAGTTCTTGCAATTCTTTTATAAAGACCTATTTTCTGACAAGTACATTACTGTTTGTGGGTTTCACGCCACGTGAAAGTCTATGATTAGCCATTTTTGAAAAAATTGAAAAAAAAAGTTACATGGGTTATCGATCAAAGGAGTCTTGGCGTTACGGATGCTCTTATTATACGAACCCTTGTCATGGTAAACACCTCCGATAGAAATTTTTTGGGGAATGTATTTTCACCAAAAAAATTAACAATTTTGAAAGTAAGAAAAAGAACCAAAACATAAGAATTTGTATCTCAAACAAGATACTTTGAGAAATTGTTTAGATACCACAAAAACACATGTCATGTTTTTGATTGTTAATTTATTGTAAGAATTAAAACTTAAATACAATAATAACATATATAAAAGATCAATTTTAAACTAATCAAATGAGCATTCCCACCATTAAAGTTGCTCTAATAGTTTGCATGAGATGATCGTATGCACTAGAATAGAAGTTTTTTACATTATAGCTACTATCACACTAAAGGAAAAAAAAACATATACGAGAGAGAACATATGAGCTGTTGTCGCAACTCAACAACCCTCCTCAATCACTCCTCTCACTTTTTTTTAATTGTTCAAAAGCTAATTATTATCACTGTAATTTCCGTTCGTTTTAGCCCTAAGGTGATTTGATAGTATCTTAAAGTACAGAAGTGAATGAGGATTACGTCATATGGTCGTTGTCATTGTCACAACTCACGTATAAATTTTTCGCCGACACAAAAAGCAAGGAGAAGGCTCTACAGTCTGTCTACACGTCTATTTAATGGATTCTCGTTTTTTTTTATAAATTTTTAGCAAACAAATATATGATTCGACGTCACTTTTAGTCTCGATGAACGGTGGCACTTAGCAACCAAAATGAAACTAATTAATGCTTAACAATCGGAAAGCAAGCTTGGTTCAGTTAGAATACTTGGTGTTGGCATGCACAGTGTAATTTGTAATCTACATTGCATTACTAATGCATTTGTTTATTACTCTAGATTCTCTTGATCAAGCAATTTTTTTATAGAAAAGGTCCTTATCTGAAATTAAAAGCGGTTCCACAATAAATTAAAAAGGCCAGAACTCGAAAGTGATTGTGTCGTCTAAGATAATTTTTCTTCCGCCACTTTTAATTAATGATATTTGGAATGTGATTAAATATGATATCCGGGGCCATTCGTAAGTGTCTGACAAATTATGAAAGTAAGTGTAAGTAAATAAATTGTAAAAATCAGGGGACATAGCATGACGATAGCAAAACCTAATTATACTATTGATTTTCAAAGCTCCTAATTAATTTATATACATGATACATTAATGATCAATGTATGTTGTAGTGTTAGTGTTTTACTGTGTACGATATATATATATATATATATATATATATATAGTTTCTATAATTAAAAGAGGTAGACCAAAGTCTAGATTAACCATTATACCCACCAATTATATTTCGTAATGACTAACGAAAATATGCATCCAATAGAGGTTTGTGAAAGTGCACAATATTTAATCAAGTACTTCTACAACGAATCAACGATGTTGATGGAAGATTTATCGATAAATTTTTTCTAATTTATTAATTGGACATGGAGAAAGGGACCTATTAGAAAGTTGATTACATTTTAGATTAAGAGGATGAAGTCACAGAGAAAGAGAGAGGGGTCCCAGTGAGAAGTGACCTTAATTGTATACCATATTAATTGGCCCGTTTAGCATTAATCCTATCATCAAGGAAACATTAGCACATGCATGCACTTATACTAAGGACCCTTTTATTATTTTATGTTTGAATAATTTTATTAAAGTTATCCGAAATCCCCAGTAATTTATAGGGCTATTTAAAGAATAACAAAAAGAGAAAAACTAGATTTTTAGAGAGAAAAAGAGAGATATGAAGAGAAAAGATGAGAGATGATGAGATTTTAGTTGGGAATTTTAGTTAGATAGTGAATTTTTTTTAAGCCATTGAATGCAAATTCCTTAATTTATACTAAGATTATCTTTGTATCTTATCGTGCTAAAAATAATTTAAAAATAATGACTCATAATAATTATATTTATTCAAGACTTCGGTTTCAGGTCACGTTGTTAATTACTCTTGATATAGCTTGGCATCCATCATTTTTCCATCATTTTCCGATTAGTATCGGTGAGGATTTAATGAATTCATATATATCCTAGTTGAGCTCTGACTCATGAGTTACGTATAGATCGAGTTAATTTCTCATATTAAAAAAAAGTATCATGTGATAGTATTTATTTTGATGATACATATAATACTATACTTTTCTAAAGTATTCATTTAGTTAATAATGCAGTTTCTAGTGCAAAGTATTCGTGTAAAATATACGGCGGCGAACAAATACTCTAACCCTGTGCTTGTGTAATCTTATAGTACTATACGTTTACTAGTTGATCGCCTGATGTGCTTTTCTCAATATTATGATTTGATATTGTACGTTTTGTGATTTGGAGAAAAATATCAAACTTAGAAAAGAAGGCAAACACCATTTCAAGTTTGATTAAAACAATTTTTATTTAAAAAAAAAGTTTGATTAAACAAGAGAATCAAAAGAGAGATTGTATGGTTGATTTTCCCTCTGATATGGCCCAATCTAATTGGTAAGACATGAGAGAAGACATAATCATAGATTATCTTGATATATTAGTGTGGCCAAAAGCGAAAAAATGATGTTTAACTTTTCTTTTGATTTGCGACACTAACACCATTTCCTTCTCTTTCAAGTTTTAAGGGGTAATCCTTTTTACTTCATTTGTCTCCCTATATGCTCCACGTGTCTATTTCCCATTGCTTGTTGTAACTCATTGGTTAACTTAATTAGTTAGAGCTGTCTTAATCCACCTTCACTAGAAGATATCAGTCGAAACTAGTGAAAGTCAAAAACTCTTTTTGCAGCCTCTTTTTGCAAAAGACTACATCTCTCAGTATCTAAGCTTCTGCTAGTTATTATTGTGTATAGTTAACAGTAAAAAAGCCTCACCAAAATTAAACGATGGCAGATTCATTGAAAACTTGTCGCACTAAGAAGTCTATGTGGTGAAAATATGTAATCTAGAGACTGGATTAGTCGCACTGAACTCGAGATTGCGTCAAGCTTTAAACAAGATTAGGACACGTCATAGGTGAGGAAGTACCTTTTAACATTAAGCCTTTGCTGGCTGTGTTTGGGATTAGGACACGTCACTGGTTTATTTTGAGTTTAATTTTCTCTTGTAAATTAGAATTATAATAAGCCCAAGAGATAAACAATTATACAGCCCAATATGTTGAGCCCATTAATGATCTCTTTAAATAAATCGAATAACCTTTTCTTCTTCGTCAAGCAAGACTCAAAACCTTTCTTCCTCCCGCTTGAGTAAACTCCTAATCTTTCCCCGAATCGCTGACAGACACTATGAACCTTCCGTCGTCGACGCCGACTTCGGCGACGGCTGTTTCAGCGGCGAGCTCCACCGAGGTATGCCAAGAGTGCGGAAGCCAAGATTCATGGGTCATACACCCAGCACGTCTCCGCGGCGCCCTCTGCTTCTTCTGCACGCACTGCCTCCTCCGCAACCATCCGAAGTCGTTTTGCCCCTCATGCTTAGCCGTCTACGACTCTTCCCCTCCGCGTCACTACCAACGCGTCCCTTGCTCCGACTGCGGCTCCTACACTCACATCGAATGCGCCGGCGACGCGACCTCTCCTCCTTACCTCTGTCCTCCTTGCCGGACCCTACCTCCTTCTCCTTCTTCCGTCCGGTCATCGGCGCCGACGGCGTCCGCCGCATGGATAAACCCCTCTCCGAGACCTTCTTGTGCGCCGCCAAGATCTCCGCTTTGTCAATGAAGAGGGCCGTGGTTGTAGCTAAGTTGGAAGCTGAACATAGGGGGAGAGAGTGTGTGGCTGCGAAGAAGAGAGCGCGTGAGGCTCTTGAGGATGTGCTCAAGATCCACGAGAAGGAAAGTTCGGCTACTCCGAAGGTTAATGAAGCCTCCGGTGATCAAGAACAGAAACCAAAACAGAGTCTTGGCTCGGGGGAACTCAAGAAACAGTAGCCTGCAGTGCAAGTTAAGCAAGAAAAGTGCATAGATATGATATAAAGTTGTTGAAGCCTTTCGTCTAAAGAAGCAGATTCTGATTTAGAGTTCAATGTAGAGTATGCAAGTGATCTCATTTACTCTTTTTTTTCAGTTTCTTGTTTGTTCGTTTACTATGTGTATAGGAATCTTATGAACGATCAAGTGTTGAATACTAAACTAAGTTCTTAGTCATGTGTATCTGTGTCTGGCAAAGCTTACAATCTGGTGATGGATTTGGGATCATGAGTGTTGTGATGTTATTCGTGGTTAAGAACACATGATTTCTTAGTGCATTGATCAAAATAGTAATGGATGTGATCACGTATGACACTAGGCTTAGAATAGTGTCTTTTAAGGCCTTTGCTTCTATAGCAGTGAACTCAACTTCTTCACGTTCTCAGCACATAGAAACTACCAGATATAATTTGATCCACAATAAGATGGCTGAAACGATAAAAGGATATATCAATTAAATGTATATGAAAATAATAAATGTAATAGTCTACGTGGCTTTCTAGAATTCAAACGATCCATAAAAATACAATATACTTTGCCGCGCGATCCAGCCAAAGTCGAAGCAAAACATTTGCTTGTGTTCCTAGCAATGATGACGATGGAGACTAGTGGGTAGGTTTATATTCATTTTAACATTAAGCCTTCACTGGCTGTGTAACAAACATTAGGGTTTGGGAGGGTTTAGTGGATATTTTGGGTTGATTTTGAATTTTATTCTCTTGTAAATTAGAATTATAAGCCCAATAGACAAACAGTTATACGGCTCAATAAATTGAGCCCATTATGCTCTCCTTAAATAAATCGAATAATCATTTCTTCTTCATCAAGCAAGACTCAAAACCCTTTCTTCCTCCCGCTTGAGTAAAACCCTAATCTATCCCCGAATCGCTGACAGACACTATGAACCTTCCGCCGTCAACGACGACTTCGGATACGGCTGACTCATCTTCCCACTCCACCGAGAGATGCGACTGTTGCGGCAGCCAAGACTCATGGGTCATACACCCAGCGCGTCTCCGCGGCATCTTCCGCTTCTTCTGCACGCACTGCATCCTCCGCAGCCATCCGGCGTCGTTTTGCCCCACCTGCTTAGCCTTCTACGATAATTCTCCGCCTCATCACTCTCGCCGTGTCTCTTGCTCTGACTGCGACTCCTATACTCACATCCAATGCGCCGGAGACGACTACGCAAGTTCCCCTTATTACCTCTGTCCTCCTTGCAGAGACCCTATCTCCTTCTCCTTCTTCCGTCCTTCCGTCGACGCCAACGGAGTTCGCTGCTTGGATGAGTCCCTCTCCGAAGCTTTCACATGCGCCTGCGAGATCGCTGTTTTTTCTATGAGCAGGGCTGTATACTTCGCTAAAAAGGAAGCTGAACGGAAGGGGAAAAAAGAGTCTGCCGTGGAGAAGAAGATAGCGCGTGAGGATCTTGAGTATTTCGTTAAGCTCTACGAGAAGGCGAGGTCGGATATTGAAAAGCTTGAAGAAGCCTCCTTTGAGCTCTCCGGCGGTGATCAAGAGCAGAAACCGAAACAGAGTGTTTCATCGAATAGCGATTGAATGTGATAGAGAGCTCGGACCAACTTAAGAGAAACAGAACCTTGTAGTGCAAGTTAAGCAGGAAGAATAGTGTAGGTGATCTTATTTATTTATTTATTTATTTTCAGTTTCTTGTTGGTTCGTTTACTGTGTTTAGGAAGCTTTTGAAAACTATCAAGTGTTTGAATCCTAACTAAGTTCTTCCTCCTATGTATCTGTTTCTGACAAAAGCCTATAACATCGTCTGTAGTAATGGATGCGACACGTATAACGAAATAGTGTCTCTAAGGCCTTGCTTCTATAGCAGTGAACTCATGTTTCAAGCTCTTCACGTTCCCAACACATAGCTTATAAGAACTGCAGTATAATAGCCATGATGAGGATTATGTAAGAAGGCATTTGAGGCTAACAATAGTAGTTCTTCTATAAGAGTGAACTCAATTCTCAAACTCTTTCTCTTTCTCCACGTGGCTTTTTATTTTTCAAATGATAAAAAATACAATTGAATTTTGCCGCGCGATCGTCCAACCGTACCAAGTAGCAGTTGTTGTCTCCATGTCGATGCTAATATTAGTTGACTTCTCTTGGCGTTGAATTAGAGAAGAAATCATTTAGATCATATTAAAGTAGATAGACCAGTATCCTACAGTGTATGAGCGTTGAACCAAACAAATTTATAATGTCTTACATTCCTAGTTTCTTCTTAGTACGATGCTCTAGATGAGCTTCAACTTGCGCATAACTATGTAATAAAACTAATCCAACTCCTATATATATTCTATTTCTAATGAAATAGCATTGCTTGAAGAATCAATGTTACCACCATAGTGTAACCAAAGTGAATCTGCAAGTTGGTAGAGTCTGATGGTGTTGGATTGTTCCCATTAGGTGAACCATCAAACCCGTAAACCGCTGAACCTCCTGAGGATGGATTGGGTAGAGTGTTTGATGAAGGATTCGCCGGGTTAAAAACAGCTGGTGGAGTTCCAACCCTAAGAGTTACATTTTCAGTTAGGAAACTCTGCAGAGGGTTTCTGACAAAAGCAAAGAGAGTTGAAAGAAATGTTTTTTATTACCCTATTGTCACGCCTCCTGTTGGTGTTATAGGTGTTGATGTGACAGGAGGCTGGTTAACTGTTTGTGTGGATGGAGTTGGTGTTGTTGTTCCTACTGGAGTTGACGTTGTTGATGAACCAGAACCTGTCTGGTAAATGCAAGAACCAGTACCTGTTTCGTAACAAACATTCAAAGCTAAGTCAAGCAAGAAAGAAACAAAAAAGCAGAGTATATAAACTCTGTTTTTTTTCTCACTTACTTGGGTTGGTGCTAACTACTGAGGCTGCACCGCCAAAAATCACAGCTTTGTGGAGAAGGATTCTTCTGGTAATAGCTGTTGAAGGCAAATGAAGCATGATTCTGAAGACTGATAGGCGAATAACAGCTGCCTCCTTGCTGTATCTGAGAGCAATCCGCTTTACCGATCCCGCAGGCATAGTCAAGAGCCAACTGGAGTGAGGTTTGGGAGGCTCCAGGCTTTGCCACGCACCAGCTTTGTCCTGAAACCGATGGAGAATTTGAGGAAACAGGCGGTGGAATCACAGGAACCGTCCCTGAGGGTTGTGTTGGAGGGTACTGAGCCACTGGGTTGGTCACTGGGGGTGTGAGTGTAGGAGGGACTACTGTGACTGGAGGGTTAATAGGAAGTGCTGGAGCTGGATTTGTGGGCGTTATGGTCACCGGAGGGAATGTAGTAGCAGGCGGTGTAGTTGTAGGGTTTGTAGGGAAGACAGTTGGTGGGTTTATGACATCATGAGTTGTTGAGGAACAGAGTGGGACGAGAGAAAGAAACAAGAAGAAGTAACTCTGTTTCTCCATCATTGCTTGAAGTTGTTTTTGTTTTCTTCTCTTCTTTCTTGGGGTTTATAAGGAGAACAAAAGCTTTAAGATTCTTCATGAGAAAATTAGAGGAGAAAAAGAGAGATGAAGCTGACTGTACTTAACATGCAAGTGACTAAGTAAGAAAAAAATAAAGAGAAAAAGATGTTGCTTGCTATGAAGTCTTTTGGATTTGGCCACTGACTAATCTCATCTGTATCCTTTTTATTTTCTTATATTTTGTACAAAGATATAACCTTTTGCTAAAGAAAGAAAAACCCATTTTTGTCAGACCCGTTTCAGACACAAGCATATGCATAAAGTTCTGCAAAAGTTTTCAAGAAAGAAGCTGCAAATTGGTATAAATATATATATTTTTCTCTTATCCAAAAAGGAGAAAAAGGAAGAGATTAAGATCATGAAATTAATTAACCCAATGGTTGATCTCTGCTTAGCTCAGCAAAACCCACAAAGATTTAAAAGAAACCTTCAAAGCGGAAAGTGATTGGAAAAAAAGCAGAGAAGGTAAAGCTCTGTTAGCTGTTTTCATGGATTAGTTTATTGTCCTAATGCTAAAGCAAAATTTCTCATTTATCCTCTACACGTTTGAATATTGTTCTTTGTTCTTTAGATAAGAAGATCTATTCATGCAAGTAGGGACAACCCATGTGGAATGGTAGATCTTGATACTTTCTTCTAAAAAGACTGCATGGGATCAAAAGCATGTGTACAGACAAAAAGCAACAATTAAACTATTGTCACATACAAAAGTTTTAGTAGTTCTTGTATTCATCTGAATCTGAATAGATGGAAATCAAGATTGAGATAATAGATCCCTTGATAAACAACTTCATAAGGAAGATCATGAAATAAGAGCTAATACACTGTTGATTTTAGTGGTTAGGCAAAAGACTTGCAATAAAGAGAGTGAGATTCTGGTTACTCACTTGTGGGTTTTATTACACTCTTTATGATATTTGGTCCATCAACATATCTGAGAAGAAAGGATCTGAAAGAGCCTCTTTTAGCTGATTTATACTTCTCCATCCGCTTCTTCAGTGACCTCAATTCTCTTTCATCTTTCGAAGACCGCTCCTAGAACATTGACGCAAAGGAGTATCAATATTGCTTTTCTAACAGCTAATAACCAATAACCAGTTATGTGTCCTGCAAACTTACGAATGACTTCTTGGTCAGTAGAGATCCACCAGGTAGATTAACCAGAGAACGTTTGTTCGAGCAAAGCTGTTGTTAGAAAGAATAAGAAACAAACCATAGCATACAAAAATTAGCAAATTATTTAAAGCACCCTTCAATTTAGCAAATACAAAAGTTATAACACTTACTGGCCTTCCCAGCTATCTTTGGTAACTGCCTTCATCTTTCTGTAAGTTTTCCGACTGCAATATGACAATTATTAAAGCATAAATAAACATAGCTCCTTCAAGTAACTAAAAGCTTCATTACATTCCTTACCTGTTTATCTCCTTTTGGTCCTTTGAAAAGGTATGGATCAGCAGTAAGGTCCAGAAACAGTATCTTTTCACCTGATATTAGCACCATGTACATTGGTAGTTGAGCATTAGATGGGACCTTATGGTTTACATTATATCACAGTATTGATAAACCAGAAACTCACCTGTGTTGATTCTTGAAAGAGTAAAGTCGATTATGGATATCTGTACTCCAAAAGTTTTGATGAAAACTTGTTTCCCTTCGACAATAAAAGGCAGAGTACTCGAGTTATTACGACTTAGAAGAATGTTTCCCCTGAAAAATAAACAAGATCAGGCGAGAGAAACACAGTACTAAGTAGTATACTAAACCCATATAGTAAAATATACCAAATTTAAAGACTAGGCTTACCAGTGCAGATCTCGGTGCTCGAACTCAAAAGCAGCTTCAGCAACAGCCAGGCCAGCAGTGACCTTACATGTGAAACGCATGCTATTAACCAACAACCGTTTACTTCAATTTCTGTTACAAGAAACAGAGTCTATAGCTTACCTGAACCAATAAGCTCCGTGCTTCATCAAAATTCAAAAGACGAAGCTTTCAAGGTCTTGCCACCATGTTCCAGAACAAACATGACATAGCACTGGAAGCAAAAACCAGACGGCAAAATGTTATAGAAATGTTTTTTCTACCATATAATAAACAGACCTTTCTGAAATCTAATGAAGTGAAAAGAAACTGACTTGTTTCTCCGGAAAATCTGGGTGATCATTCTCAGAGCCATTTTTTGCATCCAATCTTCCCATGCTTTTACCAGTATAGGGTCATACGGACCTTGGCACACTTTTATACTGCAACAACAATATTATGAGCACAGGTTTGTGAAATCATGCCAAAAGTTCGGAAGAAGATTTTATAACAGAAAGTCACATCTCCAGCTTATTTAGGTACTGAGATGACGTACTCTTGAGTTCTTATGAACGTCGGGCACAGATTCTGAGCTTCAGTCTCACGTTCTCTAAGTTGATTAAGAGTCAAAGAGAGTATCACCTCCTCAAGCAGTTCGTCAGCTCTCTGCAACAAATAAACATATAATAAGATGTCATGTATTACACATATAGTATTTACTTCCATTTTGCTGTAAGTATTTGCATATATTAACCCTTCCATAACTCGTTGTCATAACAGCTGGTGTGAAAAAATGCAGGCCTTTCTTTCACCATCTATGCATTACTTTTGAGATGATTAACATATCTATACATTTATAACGATGTGTTCTTCTCTATATAGAATTAACTAAAGTTGCAGTCACTGCCCTCTCAATATTTCCTCACATGCTAAAAATGATCCTTTCACTAACTAGAAATTGTATCACTGAGAGCAAAAAGAAGGTAGGTAAGAAAAAATACCTTCTGTATTTCTCCATTAACAGTGAAGTCTCCATCAATTGGAACTATTTTGCAGACACTAGGACCAGCCCTAACGCCTCCCCATATGTACCTTCACCAATCTTGACAATGCTTTCTGGTTCACTGCAAGATAGAATCATGATTTTAAGTAGCTCAAATTTAACACAACGAGATCAGAACAAGTATATCGCATTTCTCAACCAGGGTTTACCAAAGAGTCAACCAAAGTGCAGAACACTCCTAAAAGAAACAGTGTAACACTAGACAAACACCAAGTGCAGAACATTAAAAGATCATATTTACGTCCATACAGAATTTGGAGAATACTTCCATGAAGTTTGAAAGGTTGCATCTGTCCACAGGCGGACAATAGATCAAGAAATGGCTTCTCGTAATCTGGATGAGGGGATACCAGATCAGACGTCAAAGACAGTCGTTTCAGCTCATCTTCAAGGTCGATTTCTTCCGTCTTTATCTTTACAACAGACACATCTTCGAAGTCAATTTCCTCTGTCTTGATCTCTCTGACAGGCACATCTTCGGCATCTAAGCTGTCACCAGCACTCTGGATGAGCCGGAAAACTAAAACTGTTGCTAGCAGAAGGATTTTCTGGGGTTCCTAGAGCCAATGCATCAAAGGCATCATCATCAAGTATTGGCTCTAAGCGCGAGGTTGAGTTTGAGGTTTCAAGTATCTTAGAGAGTGTGCTTGAAGGACCACAAGGACGATTTAACTTCTTCGAGATCAGCCATTTCTCTAATCTTTGTGGCCAGATGTGGCACTTCTGCAACAACTTGTCCCCGTCGATCCATGTACTAGAGTTCTTGGTCTTGGGAGATGGACTCTCTTCCACAAGCTCAAAAGCATCAACCTCATGAAAATACTCCTTTTTCTTTCTGCAAGTCTGGAGCTTTCACAGCTTTTCCCTGAGAGATCACAACATAATGCGTTTATAAAGTTCACATTCTGACCGTCTTCTAGGAGACAATGAGAATGTAATGTTAAGAGAACACTAGGCTTCGTATAAAAATCACATAACTTAGTGAAACAACTAAGATTACCTTTGGAATAGCAGGCTTCTTTCTCCTAACTGGTTTCTTCTGAGGCTGATTGTTGACAAAAAGCGCCAACTGCTATACTCTCCCTCCCTCTGCCACAGTTATCAAGCTTTTCATCAGTCTACTCTTAAAAAAAAATTTGTTGGTACTTCCTTGACA